>NC_047174.1:4565000-4582500 GCF_009819705.1 Hippoglossus hippoglossus
GAACCCGGAGATGTGACCACTATCTTCTCCTCAGCGCTGCTGTTGATGTCCACCACCGTCACCGTGGCTGTGTAAACAGGTAAAGAGACAGAATTAGGAACAGAACAGATCCTCCTCTAACATCACGGCTTCAGTGTCCGATCGTTCATTGGCTGTTTGCAGTGATGTACCTTGTTTCTTGTTCCTGGACATGGTGAGGGATTTCCAGCTTCCATCGTTGTGGCGGCTGGCTGACAGGGCACTGCCGACCCCTGAGCCCAGGTCAAAGTTCACCTTCACTTTGCCCTCTGAGAGCTCCAGGGACATGAAGTCCTTCTGTACAGAACCAGAGGAAATGGGCTGTGAAGCACCGACATTGTGAAGCCGAGAAAAACAAAACACTGATGTTCTCAACGCGCAGGTAAGAACAATATTATGTTCACACCTTCGTTAGAGCAGAGAAAAGTTTTTTTAATCTTTTCTCCGTAACTTTTTAAGGTTGTCAGTTGATGGATTAATGGTTTTATCCAAAGAGAGGTGACCTCAACGTTCACGGCAAAGTCTTCACTTCTCGGCGTTTTTAATCCTGACTTCTCTTAAATCGACTAACCTTTTGAGTTCCACACCCTTTTTTCTTAGTTTCCCCACATACCATATCTTCCGTGGCCAGATACATGAGCAGAGCTTCAGAGGTGAAAGTGCGAAACTTGAAGGTGACGGAGGAAACGTTGGGGTTCCACCTGGTGGGTCGTCCCACCGCGGCGTAGCCCTCGCCATCCAGCTGCACTATCCCCTCCCCATCTGAGCGCTGGGGGCTGGTGAAACAGAGACACATTTCAAACGTCACACAAAAAAAGTAAAGAAGCAAAGACGAAGAAGATGATGTAGCCTCTTAAACATTAACAGAAAAGGAATTATTTTGATTTCATAAGCTTATAACCACACCAAGTTATATATCCATTTGATTTTAAAGGATGCATACTAACAGCAGTAAACAAGGTAAAAGAAAAGTATATAACAACTTATGAAGAGTAATAAAACCATGTGAATAATAAGTTTGTGCACCTGACAGAACATCCTTTACAGTCTCCCTGTCGGTCTCTGTAGTTCCACAGTCCGATGGGTTTACCATCCAGGAAGGTTTCCCCCATGCAGCCTGTGAATGTCGACGTTCTCACTGCATCTGCTCTCTGGGGAAAAAAAATAATAATAATGAGACGAAAAAAAAAGACAGACGGGTCCATGATGCACACAAACACAGAGACGGACGGATACCTTGACGGTGCCGAGTATTCCTCCCACGAACAGGTAGGCGTTGTGGTCGACGTCCAAGATGGTGTAGGCCGTGGGCGAGTTGGCACTTGCCGGCGTGGGCATCATACCAGCCATGGAGCCTTCCAGAGGATACACTGATATGGTTCCATTCAGCCCATTACTGGAGATAAGGAGGAAGAGAGAGTGGGTTTTGATGTTATTTCGTTCGCGATTCTGCATTTCCTGGAAAGACATTCACACCGACCCCGCGAAGTTAGAGGCGCTTGGAATCAGCTTTAATGAACTCTCCGCGATGATGAATGATAGAAACACCACGTGGAACCATTTTGTTGCGGCACAAAACCTCTGAGCTGTGCAACGAGATTAATCTCCCACCTAGGAGTTTGTTTTTCAAAGCAAAAGCAAAGGAACCGCATTTCGGTTTCCGTTTCTGCAGGGGAACATTTTCAAGACTGATAGCCTGTGTGATCCCAACGGAAAACACCACTGGGAAATCTCTGGGATGGAAGTGCGTGCTGCAGGTGGGGCGTCTGCTCGCTGTGAATGGGTCTGGTGCTGGATGGTCTATAAAGCTCCATGTCAGCTTTCAGAGGGAGAAAGTGGAAGTGTTGGATCACACTGTATCTATGTAATGATGTGCCACCGGCTGACAAGGCTGCAAACTCTAGATTTCCCATGTGAAGCCACATGTTTCCTTCTGCAATATGGATGAAATGGATATGGATGACGTCCTGTGGTTTGTAGGTTTGTTTGCTTTTGCTGTTACGGTTGGCTGTTGTTGATTTCATTGGGTCGTAGTGAGAAAAACAAAACATTTATGGTTTATTATATATTTCATAACGGCCTGTCGGTGCCACAACGTGATTAAAGACGCTCCCTGACCTCAACGGCACAAAATCCTGCATCAACTCCAAAGGAATCTTGATTTTGTTGTTTAAATACATCGGGGATCAAATGTCTTAGACCACTTTCCCATTCTGACATCGCTGTATTTAATTATCTTATGGTTTTAATTTCATCTTTCGCTTTCTTCAAAATAATAAAAATCAAAAAAGCTCACACCCACACATGCACACAATCAAATATACACATTCAGTACAGCCACATGCTTTGTGAGTACTGAATGTGTATATTTGTATGTGCATATTTTATACTGAACATCAAATAGGCCCTAGAATGGAGCCTGTAGATAAGTACTATATATTTGCATGTACCTGTATCTGTGTATTTCTGAATATGATGTAAGTGCTGAGTTCATAAGTTCATCATCACACTATGTTTCTCAACACAGCACATATGAATCAATGCATGTATATGAGTCACAAAGAATGTGACTCATGCGCTGGATATGTATGAGTGTGCACACTTCTCACCGAGACGCCTCTATCCTGTGCCAGTTCCCGTCGTGGATGGTGTGATGGGGATATTCGACCCTCCCCACACCTGAACCCACGTCCCAAAGGAAATACACCTTCCCCTTACGCATCTCCAAGGCCAAGAAATCCACCTGAGACCCACAGGAGAAGAAAAACCAGAGTAAAAAACTGTTTCTTTGAAATCTGAAAATCTCCTGCTCTCTATTTTTCTGGCCAAGACGTCAACGGACAAGTAAACAAGCTGAGTCCAACAGGAGAGAGGCGGAGAGATAAAGATGCAGTGGAGGAGCCGGTGTGTTTATATAAATTCAGATTCTCTGTGTCCACAAGGCAGATTGTTTCTAGTTAGATATGTAAGTAAGGCAATGGATTTTCCTCACAGGGCCGCATGGCAGCAGCGTAACCGACCGAGTTCACTGCTTTCTAATGAAACTGCAGAAAGAGCAGGTTTCAATTCATCAATACACGCATATATAGATCAGAACTTATGAGTGAGTGAGATCATCAGATTCACCTCTGGCCACACAGTGAACCTCAAACCTCGAAGAAACAACTAGAAAGGATTCTGCTAAAAAGAGAATTTAAACTACATTTTGCAGAAAGGAGTTTTTTTGACCAGATGATAAAAAAACATCATCATTCTGTATCTAATTCTCTATTTATGTCAAATTTAAACTGAGTCGCAGTGTCTGACTTCCACTTCCACAACTACCTGTTCTCCTCTCATTCTACGTTACAAGGCTTTACAGAGAATACCCGTTTGCAGGTAAAGAGTAAACCCACTTACATGAGTTCTGCGACGACCTTGAGAAGTGTCTCTCGAAACTTAAGTGTCCAAAATCTCCATTTTACTACAGACCACAGAGAAGCTTATTGAGTGTGCATCACGGTGGGAGTAGTGAACAGTGGAGCGGTTTCACACCCGGCTCTGATCTATTCTGAGGGTACAAAGGCGGAAGTTTTCTCCATCTGTCTCTGAAAGTGGGTTTTCACAGAATCCTGCTGTATTTTGATTAATGATCTTATTATTTATGTATGAGCCAAAAAGAAATTAATAAGACGATTCCGAGCATATGCTCTCATCTCGCTGCCGTCTCTCTGAAGAACGCACTCGCGCAGCATTATTATTATTCATATAGCATTATGCACAATTAGAGATTATTAGGGAGTCACATTTGAAGACGCAAATCACACACACACACACACACACACACACACACACACACACACACACACACACACACACACACACACACACACACACACAAACAAACAGGTATACACACTTATCGCTGCAGTATCTCCGGGGTAATGGTGATTATTCATGAGCACAGATCACAGGGCAGCATCGTTTTTATCCAACTGGCGTTACACACTGTTAATGACATGTTAGATGTGCACACACACACACTCATGCACGTATAGTAAACATGCAGAGGGACACACACACACACACCTGCTCCCAGAGTGATTTGTCTAATATGACAGTAATTCATATTTCTTGACACAGACTCACTAACTCCCCTGAAAACTCTCCTGGTT
The DNA here is from genome assembly GCF_009819705.1 of Hippoglossus hippoglossus. NCBI lineage: Eukaryota > Metazoa > Chordata > Actinopteri > Pleuronectiformes > Pleuronectidae > Hippoglossus > Hippoglossus hippoglossus. The sequence continues at coordinate 4,569,173 of NC_047174.1, forward strand.
ACAGGTACCACTGATAATCCCAAAGCGAGTGTGTGTGTGTGTGTGTGTGTGTGTGTGTGTGTGTGTGTGTGTGTGTGTGTGTGTGTGTGTGTGTGTGTGTGTGTGTGTGTGTGTGTGTGTGTGTGTGTGTGTGTGTGTGTGTGTGTGTGTGTGTATGTGTCCTAAAGAGCAGCAGCAATTAACAACAAGTTTATGTTGCTATCTGCTTTAGCCTGATTTCCCCTGAGAAATCACTGCTCTGCTTCGTCTGACTGGGAAGTCTTGAACACGGAGGCATGTGTGTGTGTGTGTGTGTGTGTGTGTGTGTGTGTCTGTGTGTGTGTGTGTCCCTCACTAATTCTCTCTCTCTAATTCTCTCTGTGAAGAATTTGATATGAATAATAATGCCATGTGTCTGTGTGTTACTATATTCGTGGTGTGAAGCCCAATGTGCTATGATGGTTAGGTTGAGGGTTTTAGAGGATATACTATGAAGGAGTCCACACAAATACAGTTTAACAAGGCGTGTGTGTGTGTGTGTGTGTGTGTGTGTGTGTGTGTGTGTGTGTGTGTGTGTGTGTGTGTGTGTGTGTGGTGTGTGGTGTGTGTGTGTGTGTGTGTATACGTTGGCACAACCAAGTATGATAAATGCTTCGCAGTAAACAGCAGCTCGACATTATATTAAATATGATTAATGTTTTAATATGAAGCATTTAAAAAATCTGAAACTGTCAAGTGGATTTTTCATCAATAATACAAGAGCCATATAAACTGCAGATACAGTTTATATACAAAAAGAGCTAATGAGTGTTAATATACAGGAAAAGCATTATTATGATAAAAGGCATGTAGCGTTCGGTCTCTACATGATAATGCACAGGTAAGTCAAGGGTTTTGTTTTTGTAATTCATGGAAGGGCAGCTAACGACTGTCCACTGTCTTCTAAGAATATTTTTAAGTTTGTTTTTAATGAATCCTGAGCCGAAAACAAATCTTTTGTCAACCTTACACATTCAGTATCTGTTCCTATCCCAAGTAGGATCACGCGCTGCAGAGTAACCATCGAGCTGAAGGAAGTTAGTCAGTATTACACTTACGTATTTGGCGGATCCCAGGTAGAAGAGCAGGTTGTCCGGTGTGGTGGTTTTAACGTGAAGGATGATGGTGTTGTACCTCCCCTTCCTGATTTCAGGACGGTAACTACGGAGACAGTCGCCCCCTGACGACACGGACACTTTGATCTGGAGAGAGAGAGAGAATGAGAGTTTCCACGTAAAGACTTAGTGTTTCCTGTTGGATTTAGTTTATATGTAGTTAGTCTGGTGAAAAGAAACTGGGCAAGCATCTCTCCAGTGTTTGCTGTGAACTTTGTTTTAACTTTGAAAAAGTTGCTGATGCTACTACAACTGACTTTGGTTTTAGTAGTCAAGAGAGTAAAATTAGTGCATTTGAAAAGCACATATTTCATTTACAGGAAAGAGTTCAGATTTAAGATGGAATTCTTGACAAAAATCCTGCCTCTTATTATAAAGAAAAGAGAAAAGAAGCTTGTGAGAGGAGCGAACATTGATCTAATGATGTTAAATCATTTATACAATTGTAAACTTGTCATTAAGGACATATTTGTGACTTAAACTTCCCTTAAATATGATCAGGTTGTGTGTTGACCACTCACTGAGTTCGCCTGCTTCCTGGCTTGGTTGATCAGCTCCTTGATTTGCGAGATGTTTCGCTTCAAGTTGTCCTGCAGCTTTCTGATTGGCTGCAGCTTCTCCAACAGCCTATCAGCTTCGTCCTCCAGATCTTTCACTTTAGCTCCTGCAGCGTGGACTGAGAGTGCGGAGAGATAAAGTGCAGCAGTGACACAGAGCGGCACAGTGGCTGCTGCCATCAACACCGTACGGTATATCACGGCTGAGAGAGAGCGAGCGCGTGAAGAGCGGCGTGGAGAGGATGAGGAATAACAATGGCAGCTGGAAAGATCGTTGACATTACTCAGAAAGGAGGAGAAATATGGTTTGAGGAGCAGGAAAGATGGAGAAGCCGGAGAGAGATGAACCATTAGTGCAGCTCAGCATTCAAAGAAAAAAAACACTTTCTACTCTATTTGTGATTATATATTTTAAAAAAGCTTGAAACTGAAAAAAAGAGAAGGAATAATAAGGACAGAAAGAAAGAGAAAGAAGCTCCATGCTTTGCGGTGTGCAGAGCTCTCATGCTCCAGCAGGGCAGAGCGGACGCATTATTAGAAGAAATGACTAGAGAGATATCAAAGATGGCCATCAAATGAACGGGTGGTGCTCCAATACTGTTGTTGAACTCAGATCATTTTGACTCAACTGATAAACAAACAACTTGAATTGCATCTGAGTGATGATTTTCAGTCTGAATGTGAAGAAACACGGGATTTTAACATTAACTACTTGTAATTACAACATTTTATTGGTTCACCACCTCTGGTAAATACTTTATATTGAGATAAGTGAAGTATACATACTGATGGCTGTGTGGGGATTGAAAAAAAAAAAGAGAGACAGAGAGAGAAAAAATTATCAGGTTTGAAGTAATCATGAATTTATAAATTTATGATGCTCAGAGGAAATTAATGTAAAGCAGGATTATATTTAGATTGAGGATTTGATTATTGACAGACTGCTACGGAGAAATACTTAATAAACCTCTATCTCTTGTTTTCATTATCATCTGTATTCAAACTTTGGGTTTTTTATCAAATTAAAAGGGTAGAATTTATTGATAATAAACCAGAAGTATGTGGTCGTATGCCTCCGCCAACCAGCGCAGTTTCAGTCCACATTCATTTCTTTCCAGATTCATGAGGTTACAGTGACTTATGACCTTTGACCACTGAAATCGTATCAGTTCCTCTTTGAGTCCGAGTGGCACCGGGTCAGAATTTGGAGAAATTCCCCTAAAGGCAGATTCGAGAGGCCAAAGACATGTTTGTGAGGCCACCGTGACTTTGCTCTTTGACCACAATCGAATCAGTTCATCGTCGAGTCCGACTGGACATTTCTACCAAACATGAAGAAATTCCCTCACAGAGATTTTGAGATATCTTGTGTCAGACTGGCTCCTGGTTGTCTCCAGCGCGAAGGAATAACAAGCATCAAGCATTTTTCATCCTTACAGACAGAAATCGTCACTGGCTTGTTACTCTTTAACCCGACAAAACTGAAAAAAGCACTTTACTGTTTTTGTCGGGGTCCTGGATCATCTGATTGGCTGCGTTCACAGTGTCCTCCAGCTCGCTGTAGTTCCGCTGCAGGCCATCGATTCGCAGGTTCAAATCCCCGAGGCGCTCAAGGACATCTATGGCCGTGGCGTTAGCATCGGCCGCTACGGCCTTTGTGGCTGCTAGCTTAGCCGCTGTGTCTGTCACAGAAAATAACAACAATGATGAAGAAACTGAAAAACAAAGCATTACAAACCTTAATCAGTGACGTGGTATTATTGCAACAGGTGAGATTTTGTATCAATCATTTAACTGCAAAAAAGATAAACCATATTATTTGTTTGTGTCATAACAAACAAAACAGAATAATATGCAGATTAAGACAAAATCGACAATTAAAATATTAGTATGTAGTGTCTGACATTTTCAATTTTTGTCGAACAATTAAGGGAAAACATCTGACAAGTTGAATAAACAGGATTATCCTGCTGACTCTTTGTATTAAAGGTGGTGAGGGTTTGATTACTTCTTTACACAGCGTTTGATCCACAGGATTTGTCCTGTAGTTCGATGTTTGACCATAAATACCAAACGTGTTATGACATAATGGGTAACTCACCTTTCAGGGGCAGAGCTGCAGCTGTGAACCTCTCACACTGGTGGATAATCACTGCTGAACATCACCACTAAGTTCACCTGTGATTGTGTTATCAGGTTTGGTAAAGCCTGTGAAATCCCACCCACCGTACCATGTACACGGATCAGAACTCACACTTCTACTCACGTGGCGGGTTTAACCTCTGGGTCTCCGACATTTACAATGTGTAGCAACTACATTTAACTTTTACTTATATATGTTGATCCAAATGCAGCTATGTGTGCGTTTCTGTGCGTCTGTGTGAGTCTCACAGTGTCAAGTCGAGTTTACCAGAGAACTGACCTCTATCCGCCCACTATCGATCCACTCTCTCTTTATATCCTTCCCATGAACACACAACACACACACACACACTCACACACACACACACACACACACACACACTGTGTATTCGTGGATGCAGACATACCATTTGGGATAGAGTTGAGCGTTGCCATGGTTCCGTTGACAGCTTTGAGCAGGTCTTTGGTTTTGTCTTTTGCTGCTTTGACTCTGTCCTTCAGCCCGGAGACACTATCTGCATTCTCTGCACACGCACGCACGCACACACACACAGACACACACACACACGCACACACAGACACACACATGGTGAAATGATGGTGATGGTTTGATTTGAAGCTGCCTGCTAATCACTCCCCTCACCTCCCTGAAGAGGAGCAGTGACAGACAGCAGCGTGCAGAAGAAGAGTGAAACTGACAAATGATGAACTCGTTCAAATGAATAAATCGATACCTGTTCGTACTCGAGCCTGAATAATATTTATCTTTAGGGCCGATGCTAATGCCGACACATTAGTGAGTAAACAGTTAAAATACAGATATATTGGCTGATATAATAACATAAAAAAAGGCAATAATCAAACCTTTATGACAAAGAAATGTATTATATTTTATAGTTTAACCATAAAACTTTATTACAAATAACACGAATACAATCAAACATAGAACTTGAAAGAAGAAATATTTACCAAACGAATAAATCGGCTCTAGATTGTAAAAAAATATATAAATGATCATTTCAATACGATTACTGCAGAACTGAAGCTCTTTGAACAACAATTAGCAGCTGAGCTATATCCTCATATATACAATATGCAGTTTTGTATGAAACATAGATTACACACTTGTACTTGTGGTTACCTGTGACATCATTTTGCAGTTGTTTAGCTTGGTTCAACAGACTCTTGCTCTTCTGCAGGGACTCTTGAGCTGCTTCCTTCATTGGGACGTCTGTACCTAAAACCTGAACACACACACACACACACACACACACACACACACACACACACACACACACACACACACACACACACACACACACACACACACACACACACACACACACACACACACACACACACACACACACACACACACACACACACACACACACACACACACACACACACACCAGAACGTATGACTTTAAGAATAATTCACATCCCGTGCATGAATTAAAAACCAAGGTGTTGTACAATCTCCCTGTAAGATCAAAGCATGACTACTTTGCATTGTTAATGATGTTCTGAGAAAGACTTTACTTCTTACACTCGTTCTTCAACCCAACCTCTTCGTTCTTTTCATTTCTACACCTCCTCTCACTGTCTTTCTGTTTGGACTTTTCAACCTCTGTACTAAACCTCACAACAAGAAACCCCAACGAGGGGAATCAGACGGAAAAAAGGTAAAAATATTGGCAGAAAAATCCCAAATGAAGGAAACTGCTCACAGAAAAATAAGTTTAAAAAAAAGGACCAGAGAGGAAAATAAATTATTACAGATTAAAGGGAATATTAAAATGAGGGATGTGATGAAGAAAAAGCAAAGAAATGGAGAATGAACAAAACAGAAAAGTGGTGTGAACACAGAAGAGAAAGATAAATTAAGAGCAGAAGGAAAGAAAGAAAGAGGGAGAAAAGGGAGACTTCAGGTGTGTGTGTGTGTGTGTGTGTGTGTGTGTGTGTGTGTGTGTGTGTGTGTGTGTGTGTGTGTGTGTGTGTGTGTGTCTGTGTGTGTGTGTGTGTGTGTGTGTGTGTGTGTGTGTGTGTGTGTGTGTGTGATAATGAAAGGTGGAGTGGGGGAAAATGAAGCAAAAGAGAGGGACAGAGAAGAGCTTTGATCTCTCAGCCGTGACTAATGGAGAGCACAAGCTTACATTACTGTTACTGCATGCAACACACACACACACACACACACACACACACACACACCACTTCCTGTGTTGAGAGTACACGTTCTTGGTGTACATACCCAGAATATATATCTACTTGATATTTGCATTATGAAAGCTACACCTGAATGTGAGGTGTATTACATTCAGTATAAAGGGACCTACACAGTACAGCTTTTACAGCCGTGTAATAGATGATGTATAGGAAAATATGAACAGCAGATGATGGGATGTTTTTATCCTATAGAATCATTGACTGAAAATAAAGACAGACAAAATGAAGATGAAATATCCCAGATACAAAAGCTTCCATCTTGCAATTTTGACATTATTAATAGTCTTTATCAGAAAGAAATGAACGTTTGAAAAAAAATCAAATGTGAGGATTATTTTCGTTTATTTTACATGTACTAGTTTGGTCCATGTTCCCATCCGCTAACATGGAGGAGGCAGGGTTTTTTACCTATACTGCAGCCAACCACCAGGGGGCGATCCTGAAGATTTGGCTTCACTGTTGAGAATCACGTTCTCCATCTTTATATTCAGTCTATGTAATTAACTGCAGGACACTTTTTTAATCCCTGAAGGAACCAGTTATTTAGAATCAATAGAAGAATTAAATATTTTGAATATGGCCAATAAGTGTGTGTGTGTGTGTGTGTGTGTGTGTGTGTGTGTGTGTGTGTGTGTGTGTGTTTCTGTGAGTGTTGATCTTCTCACCAGTGCCAGAGCCTCACTCGCCCTCTGTCTGGCCGCCTTCGCCTCTTTCTCCGCTGCGTCCACGTTGGCTTTAATGTTGCTGTAGGCCTTGAAGGCAGCGGTCGCGTTGAAGGAGAGATTTCTAGCATCGGCCAAAATACTGGGAAAGATGGAGAGAGAGGACAAGAGAGAGGACAAGAGAGAGGACAAGAGAGAGGACGGGACGTTAACGTGTGGTTTCCTGTTCCATGTGTTAGACACACGTTGGTAAAACTTTTCTCAGATTTCTGCAGCGACAACTCTCACATGAATGCATCACAATGGATTTTCTTAAAGGGAGGCAATAAGAATATTTTTTATGGTTTAACTCTTGTCTTAAACATTGTATTATACACTGTGTTTATATTCACCTGTCCAAAATGGCAGCAGACTCGTTCAGCTGCTTGGCGTGCTCCTCCGCCTCGTGCACGTGGTGAGCCAGGCTGTCAGTCAAACCGCTGGTGAGACGATCGACTCTGTCACCGAGCCGATCGTGGAGAGGACCCAGGTCGCGCTCCATCTCCTCCAGGTCCTGACGGCACAGAGGAAAAAAATGAAGACACTGATCGGGTGCAGGGGAAAAGGGACTAACTCTGAAACTACTATTTGTGTCCCTGATTCCTAAAGACACACGTTACAGTGGAGCTTCTGGATTCTCACTGGTTGTACCTCTATCTCTTTGTTGATGTTGTCAGAAAGCTGGTTCGCCTCGTCCAGCAGACGTTCTCCTTGTCCCAGGATCTCCTGCGCCTCCTGTTTCACTGAGCTGACTGCTGAGCGCTTCCTCTGCAACACAAGAGATGAACAGCCTGAACATTAAGGGCTGCAACTAGGGATTATCTTTATTAACAATTAATCTGTTGATTAATTCCTCGATTAATTGATTTGTTGATTCCTTCAAAAAGTCACATCAGACAAAGAAAGACAGATACTTGTCACAACAGAGAATCTTCCAGTGTTTTTAGTTCAGTAAAGTTGAAATGTTATAATGTGAGTGATTTGATTGAATAATGTGTGAACTCAGTATAAACCCAGTGTCGTGTGTGTGTGTGTGTGTGTGTGTGTGTGTGTGTGTGTGTGTGTGTGTGTGTGTGTGTGTGTGTGTGTTCCACTTTCTTCTCTGCATAAAGCTTCTCTCTATAAAGTAAAAGTCTGCAGGGTCAAAGAGAAACAACAAGTGTGTGTGTGTGTCTGTGTGTGTGTCTGTGTGCGATCAGAGTCCTTCCTCGAGGCCAAGTAGAATAATCTCCCTGATAAACACTTGTTGTTTGGCTCTGTTAGGAGTCGGTGCTGCCTCTGAGCTGTTCTCGATGATGAATCATAAACAAAAAAAAAGGCTTAAAAAGAAAATAATAAGTCGTGTCTGGGATGAATATGAGATGAGATCCAGTTTTATGGATTACTGAGAAGTTTGAGGACTTTTAGATTTTTAAGAAATCAAAATAAAAACTTATATTAATAACAGGGTGCAGTGTTTGCCGTCATGGCTCTAACTAATGTAATGTGATTACTTTCATGTACAAATTAATGGCTCTACAGATCTGTGGTGCTGTTTTTAAACTGAAGTGTTTCACTTTTATTCATTTATTTGTATTTCAAGTTATTTTGTTTAATTCTTGTAAATTTCCTCACGTTTTTATTTCACAGCACTTATGTCGACTCTTTAGTTAAAAGAGAGAGAATATTTTTTCCATATAGATTTGATATTTTGGGGATGTGGCTAAACAAGTGTTTATATATTTTAGAATTCAAAGTTAATTTGAGAAAGAGTAGAATAAAACATGATAGTTAGAAAGTTGCTTGTCACAGTAAAAACGTGATATTATGTCAGTACGTAAACAGTAAATCACTTATTTAATATTTAACAGTGACCTTGAGAACAGAGAGTTAGTGTTCAAGCTTATTACTGCTGCGTATGTACAAGTAAAAGTCGACATGTGGGACTTGATGTGTGACGATACCTCGAGCGCGGTGAGGTTAGCCTGGTTCTGTTCAGCCAGGGAGCCGGCCTGCCTCGTCTTCCCCTGGGCGGCGCGGAGCAGATCCTCGGCTTCCTGCAGCTTCCCCTCGTGGTCTGAGAGCTTGGCTTTTATCTGTGGAGCCGATCAGGGAGCATGGAGTTCACGTCATTCATTCAGGGAACAGTGAGGACTGAAGAGTCAGGATGAGGAGCTCTGATTACCTCTGCTTTCAGGTCTTCTGTGGCCTGGTGGGGGTCGCCAAACATTCTCTTGACTTTCTGATACAGCTCCTCTGCCAGGCTGGAAGGACAAGAGGAAATATCTGTATTATTATTTTGGTGGAGTCAGTTTAAGTCACCGCCACATTTCACAGAGGGGAGAGGAGCAGAGTTATTGTGATGTGTGACAGAGCCTCTGCGAGTGCAAAGACAATAATCGCTCCATATGACTGAACGTTGAAATGCAGGAATGAAATTGCCGATTTTCCTCTATTGACCCCTCAGGCTGAGTTAGATTAAATTGTGGCAGTAGGAAAACATTTCAAATAGCACCCGAGCTAATGCGTGCGCGTTTGCATGTGATTGGATGGGAGGGCGAAGCAATATGTGCTAATGTACACGGCAGCAACACGCTGTGCTCGGCGACGGGGAGAAGCGGCAGAGAACGAGTCACTGAAGGACAATTAAAGCCCAGACAGGAGCATCGTCTGTGTGTGTGTGTCTCTGTGTGTGTCTGTGTGTGTGTGTGTGTGTGTGTGTGTGTGTGTGTGTGTGTGTGTGTGTGTGTGTGTGTGTGTGTGTGTGTGTGTGTTAATGTTTACATCACTGCCCGTTTCTCTTTTTGTCTTGATACCGTTGATCCAACTCATCAGAGAGGTCACATGACAAAAAAACAACTTTAAACAGTCGTCACTCATCCAGTCAGTCAACTAACAAGAATTACATGCAAACATAGGAAGTGTACAATGTTTATGACAATGATTGTGATCAAGTCAGTCTTAGACGCCGCAGGTTCGATGCTTTGCAGTCGTGCAGGAACACAGTGAAGTAACAAGCAGAGCGCTGATGGCTTCAGGGGCCAATGAACTCCATCGTAAGTTCCTGTCACATGGGTTCAAACACCCACATATTCTGTTTAACTTCCTGAAGCTGACAGGCTGAAAATGTGGCCCCGTACATTTCAACAATCCTCTCGTCTCACCCCAGGGACGCTGGAAAATATGGGCGCTGAGGGGGCTGCAGCGCCCCCTACAGGCGAGAGACTGGAACTTTGCAGCAAAAAAGTTAACTAAACAAATCAATAACAAGGTGAGACATCCGTTAATGGCCCTAACTTTGTTGTAGTAGAAAATGGTCAAAAAACGAGAATAAAATGTTGTTGGCAATTGAAATTAAATCAAAAACCATGACTGTTCTGATGCTGTATTGTATTTAATATGACGTCATTGTATATTTGTGTCTCACCACCCCCCAGCTCTGACTTACTTCCAGCCTCCCTGGTCTCGTCCCCCCCCCCCACGTCCACAGTATTACAAGCTATTCAAAACAACTTGTGAATATTTCTAATTCCACAAGCTTTATACGAGCCACACATTAAGATTTGCAAAGCAGCCGTTTAGTGGAGAATGTTCTCATTACACTTTAACATCTTGTTTTCACAAAGCCTTCTCACTTTGGAAACATCTAAAACAGTTTAATAATCATATGCTTAACGAGCCTCGTTTTTTTTTTTTCCACCTTCAGCATTAATTAAAACAACAAATATCTAGTGTCCTTCAGTTGACATCACTCAGAGGACAGTTTCACACAGTTTGTGGGGATGTGTGCGAGGTAATGATGGGATTTGATGAAAATTGAATGAACCCTGTGGGGGGGGGGAAATGAAGAAAGCAAGAAAAGGAATATAATCAACTATAAAACACAAATAGAAACGCTGTCTAAACATTACTCAGCTGATTATTACAACGTTACAGGACATAGCAGAACGCAGCAGGTGTGCAGAGGTTTCAAACAAACGAGTGATCATATTTTTCTGATTTGTCCATTTTGCCGAAGAATCACTTTAACATTTGTTGACGTTTGTGTTTTGTCTCCACAGCTCAAATAATCAAACGCACACTGACAGACAAGAGACAATTTCTCTTTCTTCTCCTCCTGTTCTCTTCCAGTACGACTCTCTGTCCCTCTGTTCTCCTCCTCCTCCTCTACCTCCGTGACTTTCCTTCCCCGCACGTTCTTTCTATCTTTATGTCTCTGTTTTCTGCCCCGACGGCAAAACTTTTAATCAACCCATCGACCTCGTCAATATTTACTGCTGAGAGAGACAGACAGACAGAGAGGAGGGGAGAGGAGGCGCGAAGAGGGCGGATTACTAATTTCCTCAAAATGCCTTGAGAGAGAGACGAAGAAAGTGAGAGCAACAAAGTGAGAAACTTTGTTAAAACCTCGGCAGAGAGAATCGTGGCTTTAGGACATGAAGCAATCAGATCTGTGCCGAGCGGAGAGTGTTTACTTCTGGATGTCTCCTGTGTTCACGGAGAGAAAGAAAGGAAAAATCATTGAGGACTCGAGAAATTAAATTAGCTTCTATGATCTATCCTTCTTTTCAAAACACACATCGTAGCATTTTGCAAAACAATGTCGTGTGTTGTGCTGTTTTACGGGTTTTTCATTGGTTACACAGAGTTAATTTAAGTCCTGAATGATATGAAATTTGTTTGTTAACCCAACTAGAATCGGTTTATTGCCATTCACACATTCATACTGTGCATCTATGGGCAGCACTGTTTCTATGAGGGTTCAGCATCTTGCCCAAGGACACTTTGGCATGCAGACAGGGGAAGATTGGCATTGAACCGCCGACCTAGATGACAACCGCTCTTCCCCCTCAGCCACTGTGACTTTGATAATGTGACTTTGACAAAAACAATAATGCAGGGGGGAAGTTTAAACCAATGAATTACACGACTTATGGTTTAAGAGGCAGCTGTCTGAATTTCCATGATGTAGCAACGTGGGATCGATGTGTGAAATTCAGGACGTATTTAAAACACAAACAACTATTACTGGTAAGTTGCTAAAACCAGTTTAAAAAAGTCAACGCCCAAATAATAATAAAAAAAATGTAGGACATGCCTTTAAAAACAGTGAACATCATTGGAAGCTGGAGAGAAAAACATTGCAAACGTATCGGTGCTGTGGCATTTGGAGGTTTTAGTCTAAAAAAATGTTGCGTTCTCATACCAGAGAGATTGTTCCGGAACAAGCCGTGGAGACTTCTCGCAATGTTATTTACACTTAGATTTATTAAGGTGAATTATATGCATATTCCTCCTGTCTGCTCTTGTTTTTCTTTTCTCCCGTAGTGAGAATTCATGGAAAGAAGGAGTCTGGAGGGGAAACACCCTGCAGAACAACCAGTAGGAACACGGGGAAGTGGGAGTAAATCCCAGCAGGGACGGAGGCACAAAGTGAAAGCATCAGCAGGCAGGTACGAGCGAAAAACAATATTAAATCCACGAAAAAAGTGAACAATACAACAGAATAAAGTGTGGTTCCATGCAAACGAGAAGGTTAACAAGGTTCAAAACTCAACAGGAAACATTAAACCAAAAAAGTGAACAATAACAACGACGCTCTTTTCTTTTTCTTCTGTCCAAACACTTTTTCGACCTTGGCAGATTTTCACTCTCTCTATCTAAGGAATTTGAATATTTTACTCTTCATCAAGAAAATTGCCTCTGGTTTGTGTGAACGCTCGGAGGTGTGCTTTTGTGTGTCTGTGTGTTTGTGCACGCGAGCGAGTGTTTGTGTGTGTGTGTCTGAAACAAAGGTTTGGTCTGTTCGCTAAGTTTTCTCAAAGTCTGTTTTTGCAGCGAGTGGGCGAGTGAGGCACGACCCGTGTGTGTGTCTGTGTGTGTGTGTGTGTGTGTGTGTGTCCATACTCCATCTCCTCCTCGGCGATGCTCTTTTTCCCTCCCAGCTGTCGTTTTCTCATCTCAGCTAACATGGCCTGGATCTCCTCCTTCATCTCCTTCAGGCTCTTGTCAGGAGCTCCATCTCCGCGTGAGAGCGTCTGGTTCAGCTGGGCAGCCTTCGACTGCAGGTCTGGACACACGGACGCACAAAGAGACTGTGGTGAGCACACTGCAGGTGGACGGACGCACTTCAAGTTGATGCAATCGCACAAGCTACTGACAGAAAATCTCTCTGTATTCCAGCTTCACCGATATTGTTCCACCAAACATATTCAGAATCATCAATGATGAAGACTATGGAGCCGTGTGGGTGTAAACACAGGCGTCGACTGCCATGTCCATTATTTATCTTGACATTGTGACAACAGCAGATCATGTGGATTCTATTTGATTAAACAATGTGTGTGAGGATGTGTTTCTTTATTCTAGCTGCGTGAACTTTGTCTCACTGACAAAGATTCTTGATTATGACACATCAAGCTTTTTGATTTCTGACATTTACTGCAAGTTTCTTTGGGCTGAGTTCAATATAGTTTAAAAAAGGAGCTGAACAATGACACAATATCAATAATTATCCAAATATTGTTTTCGTGAAATGAATCAGATTTCTAAAATAAAAAGTGTTTATCGGCCTCTGCTCATAAAGAAGT